>NW_025224679.1:0-233 GCF_014066325.1 Apis laboriosa | reverse complement strand
TATCCAAGAATAAGAATAATCTTAACAACGTTTCCCTATCTATCCATATTGGAGAAAAATCAAAACTCAAATATTCACCAATTCTTTGACATTTTCTTTTTTTCCATACCCAAGAATAAAAATAATTCTAACAACTCTTCCCTATCCATCCATATTGGAGAAAAATCGAAACTCCTTCCAAATATTTACCAATTCTTTGACTTTTTTTTTTTCCATACCCAAGAATAAGAATA
>NW_025224678.1:0-283 GCF_014066325.1 Apis laboriosa | reverse complement strand
GATCGAATGGGCGGCCAAACTTTTTTTAAAAACGGAAGCCATGAAAATTTTCTTTCCTTGGACTCTTCGTTTTTACGCTCGGTGAAAAAAATGCAGGAACGAATAGATGGCTAAATTTTTTTTTAAAAGCGATCGAAAGTGTCCAAGTAGAAATTTTCTTTCCTTGGATTCTTACGCTCGGTGAAAAGAATGCAGGAATAAGCCACTAAGTTTTTTTTAAAAGCGGACGAAGAACCCATTGGACGACGAACGAGCGATCGAAAGTGTCCAAGTAGAAATTTTC
>NW_025224677.1:0-766 GCF_014066325.1 Apis laboriosa | reverse complement strand
ATAAAATATGATCAGTCTTTAATTTTTTTTAATAATTTAGATACTATGTCAAAACAAAATACTTCTTTTAATTTAAATGTAGTCCATTTTATGGAAAATTTATTTGTTTTTTTATTATCAATTTGTTAACAAGAGCTTTATATGTATAGTTAGTTACAGAACTTTTCATTCTCTTTACACAAATTCAATTAAATTTATGTTATCGAAATTAACAATAATTTTGTTTTATATGAAATATTGCGAATATAATAATACGAAACCATTTTTTTTATTATGAAATATCTTTGCAAAATAGTGAAATCAATTTTTGAAGTGTTAATATTATTTTTGCTTCTTCAGATAATTTCATTTCATAATGATTCAAGATGAAGCAAAATTTTAAATTATAAAATATTTAATACTTTATTATCACAGATAATAAAAAATATATTTCTGGGAGAAATTATATACGAAACATAAAAAAATGAGAGTTGATTTCACATACTCAAAAAAATTTTTTGTTCAAAAATAAATTATTCTATATATAACTTTTTAATATATTGCTTTATATAAGTTTTCATTAAAATCAATTTTTTCATAATAATTGAATTTCTTTATAAGATAATATATAAAAATTCTTGTGACTGATTATATATTATATATTAAATTACAAGTAAGACTTTACAATTAATCAAACTAATAACTACAAACTAGTAATATATTAATAATAGTAATATCAGTAGTCAATGTGTATAATATAGTTTTAGATAATCGAATAATTTAAATT
>NW_025224676.1:0-586 GCF_014066325.1 Apis laboriosa | reverse complement strand
AATTTATAAGATAGTTATATCGAACAATATACAATATATAATTATATATTTTTTCCAGAGATTTTCCAGAGACGATTCGATAATTTTTTTCGTTGGAATAAATATTCTCAATTCGAAAAACATATGGCTAATATTAGATCGAAATTAAGATCGAGTCGCATTTTAATTTCGAATTTGTGATATAAGATAATTGTGTTGAAAAATACATATAATATATTTATATATATATAATAATATATTATATAATCACATATGCTATATTCCAGACGATTCGATGATTTTTTTCGTTGGAATAAATATTCGCGATTCAAAGGATACATAGTTAATAGTAGTCGTGATATAAGATAGTTGCGTCGAATAATATACGTTATATATTTTTTCCAGACGATTCGATAATTTTTTTCGTTGGAATAAATATTCTCAATTCGAAAGATACATGGCTAATATTAGATCGAAATTAAGATCGAGTCGCATTTTAATTTCGAATTTATGATATATAAGATATGTTAAGATATGTATATAAGATATTTATGATATATATGATATATAAGATAGTTGTGTTGAAAAATACATATAATATATTTAT
>NW_025224675.1:0-213 GCF_014066325.1 Apis laboriosa | reverse complement strand
ATTATCAGCCCTTAAATTTCTTTTTTGAAAACTTCCTAAAAGAACGGAAAGATGAATTATTTTTATTTTAATAATAATTCGCTCTTCGAAATTTTCGAGAAACCATTTCCCGAATCGAATATTTCGAAGAATTCAAGTTCGACGTAACATAAAGAAGCAATCGTGAATCTCGCAACACTAATAAACCTTAAACCTCGTGGAAAATTAAATATC
>NW_025224674.1:0-261 GCF_014066325.1 Apis laboriosa | reverse complement strand
TTATCTATATTCTAAATCATAGTTTTTTTTTTCAATTATGTTATTCTAATGTTTTATTAAAGTTTGTTTCAGATATATTAACTCTCAATTAATGATTGGTGATAGATTCAAATATCACATTTTCTTGATGTATATTTATTATTGGTAATTGTATCTTTTGTTATTTTATATTAATTGTTTGTAGTTTGATTTGTGAACTATTGTGAAGTGCATCAAATACTATGCAAACGTCATATACTATTCCTTTCCCTTTCCTTTGAT
>NW_025224673.1:0-433 GCF_014066325.1 Apis laboriosa | reverse complement strand
TTTCGGCCAAAAATTTTGCCCGAGTTCATTCATTTCGCGAACGACCTCCTATCAAGTTATGTTCTCCTAATACAAAGTCGAAAAATTTACAAAAATAAGTAATCATAAAAAATACATAAAAGGTAAGTAGTGGTAAGTATTTTTAGAATTAAGAAAACTGTTGAAAAAATATATTACCACAAAAGAAATAGCTGTAAAAGGTAAGTAAATAAAGAATTAATAAAGGTAGGTATAGGTAAGTATATTATAACAGATTTTGGAAACTACTTAAATTTTCGAAAATTTTTGTAAATAAACATTGAAAAATGTAAATAAACAAACCGCGAATGTAAATAAACATTGAAAATGTAAATAAACATTCCAAAATTTGTAAACAAACCGAAATTTCAACTCCCAGGCCCTGAATTCTTTAAATTTTCGAAAATTTTTGTAA
>NW_025224672.1:0-348 GCF_014066325.1 Apis laboriosa | reverse complement strand
GAATATTTAATACCGTGTTTTTTTAATACACCTATATCAACGAAGCTAAAAGAGATACACACACTTTTTGATGTTATGTGCAAGAGAAAAACATCGTTCTTTATAGGAAAAAATAGAAATTTAAAATCTGTGACTAAATATTAAAGCTATCTTCGTTTTATACGGTTTGTATAATTTCAAGTTTTAATGATAAGGTCGTTGGAAATGTGTACAAAAAAATTAAATATATAATATTTCTCTATGCTCCTTATATATTAATAATACTAAAATGAATATTAAAGAAAGTCCTTGAAAGTCAAGATTGTTCGATCGAGAAGAAAGTAATTAATGCAATGTTTTAAAAAATCG
>NW_025224671.1:0-589 GCF_014066325.1 Apis laboriosa | reverse complement strand
CTTTAACCCTTTGCACTCCAGGCCTGTTTCGCACCAGCGACTCCAGACGCGACTTAGACCCGCGTGTTCAGTGGTCTCATAAGATTACCATAAGATAATTATTTAAAGAGCTTAGAAATCTATTTATGAAGCGATATTCCAAAAAAATCAAACACATATATCAATATCAAATATAATAAAATAATAATATCAAATATTAATAAAATATCAAATATCAAATATAATAAAATCATAATCAAAATAAATATTGTCGCCGTTCAAGTTGCCGCATCAATCTCAATGGTGGAGAGTCATCGTTGGAGAGCAAAGGGTTAATATTCGACAAATCTTTCTTTACATGGAAAGATACACATATATAATAAAATAATATAAATTGTTTTGAGTTAAGAAATTCACTTGGAGAGCAAAGGATTAATATTTGACAAATTTTCTTTCTTCACATGCAAACATACATGAATATAATAAAATAATATAAATTGTTTCGAGTTAAGAAGTTCACTTGGAGAGCAAAGGGTTAATATTCGACAAATCTTTTTTTACATGCAAAGATACATATATATATAATAAAATAATATAAATTGTTTTGAGT
>NW_025224670.1:0-2026 GCF_014066325.1 Apis laboriosa | reverse complement strand
AAAATAAATTTGAAAAAAGAAATATAGATATAAAAAAACAAAAATTTGGAACTATAAATGCAATTTTAATGAGATTTTCATTATTATGATACTATTGTTATTGTACAGAATGAATTTTACATATATGATTATTAAAAAATAAATTGTGTAAATATATTATTGTATTTAAAACTTGAATTAAAATTGTCATTAAAATTTGTTAACATTTTTAACGCACATTTATTGTATCTTACATTATTCGAATTTTTATTATTTTCATTTAATCTAAGAAATCTAGGGAAATCATAAAAACAAGTTTTTTAAGGTTTTTACAAGATTTATAAATTTCTTGAAAATTTCTCTTATTCGTTTGATTTTTTTTATTTTTATAACTATCTTTTTGAAAATTATATGTATTCTTTAAATGCGCAACAATCATATAAAAAAAAACCGTCAGGAAGATTCTTTTGTATTCTTTCTTGAAACATTTTATAAAACACGATGGCTACAAGAATTTTCTCGGTGATCCCACATTTTCTTTCTCCAGTGCTCAAGATGTTAGATAACGGTTATATACGTTAAGTAGTTTTAGCCAAGTTTAACTCTGGATTACCCACAATATGACTGTGATTGAGAAAATTAAAATTTTTTTTAACTAGATACAGATGTTTATCCAATTTTAAATTTTTATTTGAACAAAAATGGAATTGAAATAAAGATTTTTATCTTATTAAATGTCATAATACGTATCTTGCATCGAATATTTTATATCTTCTTTTTGCGTATCATGTGCATTTATAATTTTATAAAAAAAAATTTAATCAACAACAATTTACTCGTCTTCTACGAAACTTTGATGCACATATTTCATATCAAGTAGAATGTAAACACATCCATAATACATTACAATTTATATTCAAAAAGAAATTTTAATATAATAATTTTTATATTTTTAATGAATATGATAATAAAAATAATCTTATTTGCTTAAATATTTCATTCGTAATAAAATATATCAACTTGTCAATAAAGCTTGTGAACTCGTGAACCAAAAAATTAATTTTCGAATTTATCAATATTTATAATTCTTAAATTACTATTATAACTAATAATGCTAGAATGAGAGAAAAAATTTCTTAATGTATTTTAATATATTTAAAATTACAAATAACATCATTTAACATTATTTAATACATTATTTTTAATTTGTATTAATTAAGAAAGAAATTGATTTCAATTCATAATAGAATACAAATAACCGAAGATAGAAACGTTTGTCCCAGATAATACTCGTAGATTAATCGCATGTTGATATCCAATTTTTATTTAATTAAGTTTAACGTCATCCAATTGAATCGAATCGAATCGTCCTTGACAATTCTAAACTAGATCGAAAAATTATACTTCTTCTCTTTCTTTCTTTATCTCTCTCTCTTTCTCTTTCATACCTATTTACCATTTTTATCAAAATTTTTTTCGAAAATTATTTAAATTCAATGCTGTTGAATACAATTTAAGAGAAAAATGTTAGAATTTAAACAAAATTCTTTTTGAATAATTAATATATAAATAATTATATATAAATAAATTAATATATAAATAAACTTTTTATAAATTATACACGTAACGCAAATCATTCAATATTATATAAGTGTTATAATTTTTTGAATAATAATGTACAATCTATTTCAAAACATAATTAAAATAATGTAAATGACCTGATGCCTTTCTTCAATTTTCTTAACTTTCTTAACTTCAGACGATCGATTAATTTTTTTTCAAAATTAAAGAAAAGGAGCACAACGTAATTAAAACTACTATAAATTTATAATAAAATTTAAATTATAATATTCGTTTTATTATTTATTATTATTATTTATATTATTTTATTATAAATTATAATAATTTAAATTATTAATATTCGTTTATCTGCATAAATCGTTGCAATAATGTTTCTTCAACATATGAAATAATATAATATATCTATTTTAAAAAGTGTCAAAAAGGTTAACAAAATTTATTTTTACATATATGTAGATAATAATAT
>NW_025224669.1:0-212 GCF_014066325.1 Apis laboriosa | reverse complement strand
GTATAAAGAAGACGAAATTTCAGAATATTTCAAAAACAGTGCCTTATAAAATGGGCAGTATCTACGAAAATACTGGAGATACATGGTACTTCCGGTGCGCGTTGCAAGCGGGAAAGATTGCTCTTTACACTCAGTCTTCACTGGTTACGGTGGCTCAGGCGGTTCATACGCTATCGTCGTTTAAAGAAGACGAACTTTCAGAATATTTAAAA
>NW_025224668.1:0-397 GCF_014066325.1 Apis laboriosa | reverse complement strand
GCTTGAATGAGAAAAAGTAATTTCTCTGAAATATGTGACGATATATATCGAATATATATAGTAATATATATTCGATATATAGTAATATAATAACAATAATATAATAATATAATAATAATTAATATAAGAACTCGAATGAAAATAATTTCTTTGAAATATATGACGAATATATATAATAATATATATTCGATATATAGTAATATAATAATAATAATATAATAATACAATAATAATTAAGGGCTTGAATGAGAGAAAATAATTTCTCTGAAATGTGTGACGATATATCGAAAATATATAGTAATATATATTCGATATATAGTAATAATTAATAATAATTAATAATTAATAACAATTAATAATAATTATTAATAATTAACAATAATTAATATAAGAGGTC
>NW_025224667.1:264-592 GCF_014066325.1 Apis laboriosa | reverse complement strand
ATAATTTAAAATTTATATTAATATTTGTATTTAAAAATTCTTCGAGTTATTCGATAAAGCCTATTTATATTTCATACAAATTTATAATTTATAATTTTAAAATTTATATTAATATTTGTATTCAAAAATTTTTCGAGTTATTCCATAAAGCGTATTTATATTTCATATAATTTATAATTTTAAAATTTAAAATTTATATTAATATTTGTATTGAAAAATTCTTCGAGTTATTCCATAAAGCGTATTTATATTTCATATAAATTATAATTTTTCAATATTTCATATAATTTATAATTTATAATTTAAAATTTATATTAATATTTGTATT
>NW_025224667.1:0-132 GCF_014066325.1 Apis laboriosa | reverse complement strand
GTATTTATATTTCATATAATTTATAATTTTAAAATTTATATTAATATTTGTATTGAAAAATTCTTCGAGTTATTCGATAAAGCCTATTTATATTTTATATAAATTTATAATTTTAAAATTTAAAATTTATAT
>NW_025224666.1:0-1326 GCF_014066325.1 Apis laboriosa | reverse complement strand
AAAGACGTATCTTATCTTACAATAGCAACGAATTCTATTTCCCCCTTTCCTCGTCACTTTTTAAAAATCTGTTATTCAATCAAACTATTAACTATTAACTCATTTACGATACGTTTCACCTTCGATACAATATTTCGTGCTTTATTTTTCCGTGTTTCATTTTATTAACCTCGTGTCACGTCGGAGATAGAAGGAAAGAGTTGCAGGAAAAATATATTATTGCCACTTTATTTATTTTTAAATGGAAGGAAAACGAAAGAGATTGTACAACGAAGCAGACAAACGTTGTTGAAAGCAACAATGTTGAAAGCGGTTATTGGGGGGTGTGGCATCGATAAACCTTATACGTGTACGTGTGTGCGTACGCGTGTGAAAACGTTCCACGGCAATTTGTGGCCGCGTTAGTACCTACCATCACCCTCCTTTTCTCAGGTGTTTGATTGATCGTTTCAATTACGCGGGCGCGGCGTGCATCAAACGAAAAAGTAAAGCCCGTATCGCCCGTGGGATGATCGTCCATTCGGGATGTTTCGTCGAGCTTTTCGCCAACGATACAACGTAACCTTCCTTTCGTGAATTCTTTCGTCGATTCCAACCGTTGGATTCAACCGTTCTTCCTCCACGGTTGACATCTCTCGTCACCTCGTCTTGCGTAATTCTTCTTTTTTTTTTTTTTTTTTTTTTNNTTTTTTTTTTTTTTTTTTTTCTGAGAAGAAAAGGTCGAAATTTCGAATGAAATTATTGTCCATCTCTCTCTCTCTATAAAATAATTATATATTATAATTTGTAATTTTAATATAATTAATAATTAATAATTTTATATTAATAATTAATAATTATAATTAATAATTTTTAATAAATTAATAATTTGTATATTATAATAATTTATTTTATTTTGATAATAAAATAATTTGTAATCTGAATAATGGAAGAAAACGATGTAAAAAATAAAAAAATTGAAATTTTTGAAATCGATGTATGTATAAGAATTATTATTAATCGTTGATTTCTCGTGAAATAATTATAAATTTAATAATTTGTATATTTGTATAATAATTTATTTTGTGTAAAAAAAAAAAAATTGAAATTTTTGAAATCGATGTATATATAAGAATTATTATTAATCATTGATTTCTCGTTAAATAATTATAAATTTAATAATTTGTATATTATAATAATTTATTTTATTTTGATAATAAAATAATTTGTAACCTGAATAATGGAAGAAGACGATGTAAAAAAAAGAAAAATTGAAATCGATGTATATATAAGAATTATTATTAATCGTTGATTTTTCGTGAAATAATTATAAATTTAATAATTTGT
>NW_025224665.1:0-663 GCF_014066325.1 Apis laboriosa | reverse complement strand
ATATTAAAAATTTGATATGCTAAAATTTCAATAACTTGTTCAATTAATGAAATAAAATATAAAATAGAGTCACAAATAATTTGAAATATAATAAGAATTTGAAATATATTAAATAATTTATACAATTATATAATTTGAAATATATAATACAAAGTATATATTAGCCCGTTAGATACAGAATGGATATATTAATATCTTTTTAGCTCAGGATTTTCAGGTTTAACCCTTTCCATATTCATTGCCAGGAACTCACTCACGTGCCCAGGCGTTACTTGAGTGAAGGAGAGGCAATGGGTACGATGATCTTAGCTCATAAGTTAATACAAATTTTTTAGCGACTGACGATGCGTTAGCGTATCATGCACGACGTATTTTCCACATTGTGTGTGTGTGGTTAGGCTGTGGAATTGCGTCGTTTCAATTATTTTCTTCTTATTCATTATTAATTCAATTACAATATATAATCACAATATTACATTCGTAATTAAAATTACGAGTAACAATAAATACTAGCATTACTAATTTTTAATTTCAAATTATAATAATGGAAATTTAATTATTTAGTTATTTCTTTCATCTTTGATCATAAATATTAAAATTAATTAAAATTGATTAAAACGCATTTTTTTCACGTTTCACGCAATGGTCGCTAGCCATCGTCAG
>NW_025224664.1:0-610 GCF_014066325.1 Apis laboriosa | reverse complement strand
AAAAAAAAAAAAAGAAAAAAACAAAATTTTACTGCCGCGAACATAAAACGAAACAACACCACCGCCAATAAATTATTACCAACGTAATAAACAGAAATTCGTATCACGTATTCGTTCTAATCTTTTCTCTTTTTTGTCAACATCGCACTAAAGGGAGAAAAGGAATTGGAACTTTCACACGCGTAAAATAAACTATAATAATAATAACAAAAGAAAAAAATCCATTTAATTACCAATTGATAATCAACAAATCCTATTATTGATCGTCCAATATTCCGAAATATCGAAATCTTAAAATTTGAAGGATTTGAGGAATTTAAGAAGAAGAAGTTGAGGTTATTATTTGTTTAATAAAATACTAATTAAAAATTAATTAGTTAAAATTTCGAATAAAGTTACTTTAAGTAAATAATTTTGTTTAAATAATAACATTTATTTGCAGCTACTACAATTATAGTTAATTGCTGTTATTCGAATTTATGCTTTGAATAATAAATTATTCAAGTAACTAATTGAACTAACTTTATTCTTAATTTTAACCCTTAAAATTTTGTACTTTTGTAATTTTGTAATTTTGTAAATTTAAGTAGCACAGGTAGGTAACAATGAT
>NW_025224663.1:0-497 GCF_014066325.1 Apis laboriosa | reverse complement strand
TACTTGAAGATTGTGTATAATGTAAATTTCATTGATATATATGTACATTTTTTATCAAATTATGAACTGAACTTTATAAAAAAAATATTACTATCAATATTAATATCAAAAAGTTTTCTTTTTTTTATAGAAATTAAAAAAATAATATTTTAATTCTATATAATTATTATTAATTATATAGAATTATAGAATATAGAATATTAATTATACTATTTATTAATTATATTTCGCATTAATTATGCAGAAAAAAATTTTGACCATTCCAAATTTTTTTGGAAACATTGAGGATATATTGGAGGATATATTGTATTTAGTAAAATAAGGATATATTGTATTTAGTAAAATTTTATTCAAATAATGAAAATATTTCTAGATATTGTCATGTTTGCTTCTTATATTAAATTAAAATATTAAAACATATCAAACTTATTATGAGGTTTAAAAAATTTTTTAACACGATTAAAACTATATTATCATGGAATCAATTTGTACTTACA
>NW_025224662.1:0-1749 GCF_014066325.1 Apis laboriosa | reverse complement strand
AAAAAAAGAAAAAAAAAAAAAAATACACATACGCGCACGCGCGCGCACACACACACACACATATACATACACACATATACACATTCACATATACACACAACACGCGCGAGAAAAAGGGCAACACAAGGGGGCTCGGGGAGGGGGGTTGGGTTAGGACTGACGACGAGGGTAGGGTGTACGGGGTTCGTGGGAGGGTTTAGCGACAAGAAACGTCCACGTTCTTGAACAGAGGATTGTTGAGTGCGCTCGTCGTGGACGTTCTCTCGTGGTTCAAAACACACGTCGACGTATAGATATAGCGATCTTCGAAGAAAGATTTTTCTCGAAGAAGCGACTCGGCTGCCGGACTCGAGTTTACTCGAGCGTGTCGGAATCTTCGGTGCGTCGTAACCTTCCCGAATTGTTTTCTCATTCCCTTTGTGGCGCGCGTCCGTATTTTGTATATTTGTATTTCGTTCCTCGGCTCTGTTATTCCGTACGCGGCGGTTCATTACGGACGACCTCGGCTCGTTGGATTTCGCGCTTCTGTTTACATTCTGCGTACATTCGCTCGGCGTAACTCGTCGAGGAAAGTTATCGGTGGTATTACGTCCGTATACACGCGCAGATCCAAATTATCCAGAAAAACTTTTCGTTTCTTTCTTACGGTAAAACGCTTTCGAGGTATTCGAGAAGTGATTTTCTCTCGGCTTAATCCCATATTAATTGATATGTTAAAGGCTTTCCTTCGGCCGGGAATTTGTCCATTCGTCGAGGAGAATTAATGGATGTGCAATGTCCTTGTAACGTGTACCTTCGTTTCATTTACGGCTTTAATACAAGCTTTTCTCGAATTATATTCTTAAAGGATGTATCCTTTAAAATATCTAACTTAAATCTGGACTAAATATCTTATAAAACTCTTCGTTCTTTCTCCCGTAGGCATTTCTAAAATTTTCCTTCTTGATTGATTCCTCTTTCAAGATTTTATCCTTTCCCTAATTTAAAATTCGGACGAACATATCTTCTGAATCAGCTTCTCTTACAAACAGGATTTAATTCCTCAAATCTTCGTTCCTTCTCCCCTAGATATATTATTCCAAAGTTTTCTCTTCGATTATTAAGTTTCTAAAACTTCGTTCGATCTTCGACTCTCGCAGGATACTCATCCTTCGTACGTGGAGTCTAGCTATATATATCGATACTGTTAAATATCTTTCCAACTTTCGACCTCGTTCCGTTTCATCCGAGACCGAGGCTCCAGTTAATTACATCGCGTTAACGAGAACAGATTATCGCGTATCTCATTGGCGAACGGCCTGTCGTCGCGGAGCGTTCCCGCGTAGCCTGCTTCAAATGTATTACGCGTGTTCACAGACCTCTTACCCAATCCCTATCACGCGCATCGACGTATATAACGCGATATCGAGAGCGCGTGTCGGCCGCGCCAAACGCATCGGAGATAGCCAAGTCGGCGCGTGTATAATATAATCTAACGACGATGCGGTAGGCCAGCGAATCAGTGCAATAACTATTATAAATCACGATAATGCGTTTCCCTTATTCTTCTTACCCNTTTTTTTTTTTTTTTTTTTTTTTTTTTTTTGAATCTTGATATCGATCACGGTTCACTCGATTTTCCCCTCCTTCCCTCTTCCCTTCTTTATCCTATCCCCACCCTCTGTTTATTTATTTCCTTTACGCGTACGCGATATTTCCTTTTGCTTCAAAACCAAGATGATGATCGAAAAATCGATCGATATCGATCGT
>NW_025224661.1:0-570 GCF_014066325.1 Apis laboriosa | reverse complement strand
GATATAATATTATTAATGCAATATAATATTATCGATATCATACGATTGATATAATTGCTATAAAAAATATTTGCCATTATCTTTATTATAGCATTTATATATAGCAATTGATTACATATCCAAATATTTTATATTATTATTTTATATTAGTAATATTTTCATTTACCATTAATTTATTATTATGAAATTAAAGAAAACATAGAACATATGTAAATATTTTATTTTATTATTATTTTATTATTATAGTTATTATATATTAATATGTAAAAAAATAACTGCATAAAAGAATTATAGTCTCTTTTTGTGGCAATCATCGATTAAAACATAGATAAAAAGGAGATTATTATAGTATTTTATATTTTTTTTATATAAATTTATTTATTGCTTTAATTTGAAAGCAATTTTTTTATATATCTAGTATTTTCAAAAAATTCATCAATAATTAAAATTTTAATTACTTGGAATTCTAATTGTAAAATAATTAATGTTAATTGTAAATTAATATCAAATAATTACAAAATAAATCTATTACATACTATCTATTACATAAATGTTCCTATGAAGAAATTA
>NW_025224660.1:0-841 GCF_014066325.1 Apis laboriosa | reverse complement strand
ATTTCTTTGCTATTGAAGTATATTTTTTAATGTATAATATAAATATTCTAAATCTTTAACTTTATTATATTTAGTAAAAATTTATATAAAAAAAATTTAATGAATAGAAAATTTATCTGGTTTTTTCCTCAATACATTCATCAATCCATAATCAAATGACAAAACTGAATGTCAAGATCAATTTTAAAATTTGTAAGTTGTAAAAAATTTCAGTATTCTCAAAAAATATTTTCTTTTAAATAATAATAATATAAAATAAATATGTATCACATTATGCAAAAACTATGATATATTTTTTTGTAAAAAACATTTTTATTTTAACATCATACTTTGTCATCTGATCAAGGGAATATCACATAAACATTTCTTTTTTTATATAATGAATAAATAATATTAATATACATAATAAATATTGTATAATTATTTAATAAATCTTAATCTCAATTTAAAAACACAATATTTCACATGAAATTGTGAAATATAATAATTGATATAATAATTGATTAATAAATATAATAATTGATATATATGATAAAAAGATATGATAATATATTACAATAATATAAATTTATTATTCATTATATTATTATTATCAAAATAGGCATTATTTATCATTTTTGATCGTTAAATAAGCATCTCATAAAATATTTAATTTATATTAATGGAGAGGAAACTTTCAAATCTAACAAATTTCAACAATATATAGTATTAACTTTCAACTAAGTAATGTTAAAATGATTCATTTTTAAATATCATACACATATTTTCAGACTAGAATATACTATATTACATATATACTATTTTAAATATAATCAAATTATTGAAATGATTTACATTAATG
>NW_025224659.1:0-702 GCF_014066325.1 Apis laboriosa | reverse complement strand
TTAAGTAAGAAAGTAAAATTGTTTGGGCCCTATTACGTAGAATCCTATTAATTCTCAATTTTTTCTTTTTGAATCCTTGAAGCCTTCTCTTATTGGATCCTTTCTCGAGTAAAGATTTTCAGTTTTCAAAATTGTTGTTTTGGGCCCTGTTGCATAGAATCCTATTAATTCTCAACTTTTTCTTTTTGAATCCTTGAAGCCTTCTCTTATTGGATCCTTTCTCGAGTAAAGATTTTAAGTAAGAAAGTAAAATTGTTTGGGCCCTCTTACGTAAAATTCTATTAATTCTAAACTTTTTCTTAACTCCGTATAAAATTCATTATTCGATGCACTTTCGATCTATTACGTATTCCAAGTTCGAAAGATTTCAATATCTCGATCATTGAACATTGTGACACTGCACACAGGATGTGAAAAAAAATTCTACTCTCGAAACATATTTCTAAACGACGATAGTGAATTCTTCCCCTCAAAAATTCAGCTCACGCAACTTGAAAAAACATTTCAACGAAACTAAATTTGCATCGAAAATTTCCACTTCTCCCCAACATCCTAACCCTCGATACTATGCACAGATACCGGCGTCAAAATTCCTTCCCCAAACCCAAGAAAATACCATACTCGAGCATCCCGACACGGCACGACGAAAAGAAACGTCGAAACGTCGAGTCGACAGAGCTGAGCCAATAAGACAAACTGCAA
>NW_025224658.1:0-242 GCF_014066325.1 Apis laboriosa | reverse complement strand
ATTAGAAAAGATTCGAAAATTTAATTAAATTGCATTTGCACACTATTATTATATCATTTAGCGATATTATTGTAAAAAATGAAGATATATACAAATACTTTCTATATGCACGATACACGAATGCAATAATTTTATAAAATATTACAATTTTATTATTTCATCTTGGAAAAATTAAAAAAAAAAATCATCACAAATTTTAGTAATTTTATTAATTTTAATAATTACAATTTTCATTAATGAAC
>NW_025224657.1:0-627 GCF_014066325.1 Apis laboriosa | reverse complement strand
CGATTGATTAATTACGGATTGAATTAGAATTTCGTTGCATGAGCATCGCATTTGCATTAGTGTTGCGTTAAAATGAGAATCGCGTTTTTATTAGTATTGCGTTGTATTAGCGTTGCGTTAAAATAAAAATCGCGTTTGCATTAGTGTTGCGAATTACAAGATATCACGGTTTTTTTATTATAAATTATTTATATTTTTATAAAATTTTTATATTTATATTGCATTTTTATAAAGTATATTTTTATAAGGTATCCAATAATAAAATTTATCTTCTGTGATTAAATTCATTATTTTCAATTAACTTTTCAATTAAATAGTAACTTTCCTTAGTCGGAAATAATAATTTTGATTGAATTCATTTTTAAAAGTAGTGTTGCGTTGATAAATAATCGCGTTTATTCAAGTAGTGTTGCGAATATTGAATGCCCAAATTTCTTCCACTGGAATTGTGGAAGTACTCATGTTCCTGCTCGTTCCTGAATCATCTTGAGTGGCTAAAAAAGTTACTCGGATGATTATACGATAGCAGTCAAAGAGGCTGCACGATAGCAGTCAAAGAGGCTGCACTTGATTTTTCGACATTAGTGTTGCGTTATTTAAATTTGAGTGCCTAGAATACTATTGCGT
>NW_025224656.1:0-225 GCF_014066325.1 Apis laboriosa | reverse complement strand
TTCTTGTGCTCATCTTTTTTCCGTACAATTTTGCTTTTGTAAGATATAATAGAAAATATGTTTTTTTTTCATGTGTACAAAAATTATTTTTATATAATTACGAAAAGAGATTGATGGATTGTTTGCCAATTATAATAAAAGAAAATCGTTGTTTCGTAAAAAAAGAAAAATATAAAAATTTAATGCAGTATCAAAAATTGAAGGGAGTTTTAACGAGTACAAAAA
>NW_025224655.1:0-236 GCF_014066325.1 Apis laboriosa | reverse complement strand
GTACTGTCAAACACCTGACAATAATTTATGAGCGGGCATGGTTTTCCTAACGTTTTCAAGATCTCTAATTTAAATAAAGATCACAGCAACAGCTTCACGAGTCACATTTGCATGCCATGCAATGGACCACCGTGGGAGCGGATACGAATCCTCACGCCCCATAGTCCCATGCGCTGCGAAGCGATTCTGCGAGGGCCGCTCTCCAGCGCGACCATTGGTCTCTCCAACCCTCTTTC
>NW_025224654.1:0-445 GCF_014066325.1 Apis laboriosa | reverse complement strand
TATTTCTCTCTCTCTCTCTCTCTCTCTCTCTTTCTCTTTCTTTCTCTCGAATCATTTTGTTGCTCGATCTTTTGCCCGCAATTCATTCATTCACGAATCCCGAATCACAGGTCTCAAATTAATCGCAATTTAATTAAACCGCGGGGAAAAACATGCCCTCGCCTTCATAAAAGAAGCAGTGGGTGTGCGTATCGAGGATACGTTGATTAAGTTCGAGAGAGTGAACTGATGGTAATGAACTTGTCGCGCAGCAAATTGCGCGCGTAACAATTAACAAGAGATGAGAATCGCCTCGTTTCGCTTCAATGGTGAATCGATGGGATCAGATTAAATTTGACGACGATCAACGAAGGAAGAAAATTTCAATCGAGGCCGTTAAACTTATTCGAATCGCGACAATTATTTCATTTGAAATGTGCTCATTTTTGTAAAAACTTGTTATATC
>NW_025224653.1:0-212 GCF_014066325.1 Apis laboriosa | reverse complement strand
GTATGTATATATCGTACCTCGCGAGAGGAAGAAGCTTATTTTTAATTTTGTTCCTTTGGTTAGGAAAGATGGAATAAAAAAGCTAAATTTTAGATTCATAAAATTTTGTAACTCTTAGAATCCAAATTATTGTTATTATTTTCTTTTATAAAAAATATTGCTTTGTTAAGAATTTTTAAGGAATTTTAGTAAATTTTGAAATTTTTTTCAAA
>NW_025224652.1:0-207 GCF_014066325.1 Apis laboriosa | reverse complement strand
AAAAATCTTTAAAGAAGAAAGTTAGAACAAGAAAGATGAGAACTCTTTTTTGTCGTTTCTTGATCTAAAAAGTTTCGAAATAAAAAAAGTTACAATATAATGTAAATATTAAGCTAAATTACGAGTCTTTTTTATTTATTTTTTTTTTTTTCGAGTTAAGATTAAATTGGACAATAATGTCCAATAATTTCTGAGAGAGAAACTGCA
>NW_025224651.1:0-598 GCF_014066325.1 Apis laboriosa | reverse complement strand
CAACAACTATTTTCTTTACCAAGGAAACCAAGGAAGATTCACTCCAACTTTTTCACCCTGTTTGATCGAAGTTTCTGGGATTGAATAACCATCCAACGAAGCCAAATAGGAGGCAACGTGGAAAAACATAGTGATCGATTTTAGAAAACCAAAGATTCATTCCAACTTTTTAACCCCGTTTGATCGAAGTTTCTGGTTCGAACAACGATCTAACGGAGGAGGAATGTGAAAAGACATCGTGATTTTAGAAAACTAAAGATTCGCTCGAATTTTTTAACCCTGTTTGATCGAAGTTTCTGAGATTGAATAACCATCCAACGAAGCCAAATAGGAGGCAACGTGGAAAAACATAGTGATCGATTTTAGAAAACCAAAGATTCACTCCAACTTTTTAACCCCGTTTGATCGAAGTTTCTGGAATCAAACAACGATCTAAGGAAACCAGATAGGAGAAGAATTCGCTCCAACTTTTTAACCCCGTCAAAATTGCTGGAATCGAACAATGATCCAACGAAATAGGAGGAGGAATGTGAAAAGACATCGTGATTTTAGAAAACTAAAGATTCACTCGAACTTTTTAACCCTGTTTGATCGAAGT
>NW_025224650.1:0-203 GCF_014066325.1 Apis laboriosa | reverse complement strand
TTATTTTAATAAACGGCCTCCAACACCTATCATTTCGCTGAGTTATTCGCTTGTCGTTGGAAGTCTGTCCTATTCCTCTATTTTAGGTCCAAACTTTTTATCGGTGATATTCATTGACTGACAGAAATGAAACGAGACACTGATATTCATTATTGTAATAAGCAGCCTACACCACCTATTGCTTCATTGCGATATTCGCTTGT
>NW_025224649.1:0-1135 GCF_014066325.1 Apis laboriosa | reverse complement strand
ATATCTCAGGAACCGGAAGTCGTATCGGGATAAATAAAAGAGCGTTTTAAAGGGCAAGGTTCCGCGCTTTTAACCATTCTTCACTCGTTCACCGGAAGTCACTATCTTCGAAGTTATAGCGCTTTGAATTTTTTTTAATTTTAATAGGATTTTATTTCTGGAACAATACAACGATGCTAATTAATCAAATGTCTTCCATAAAATTATAATTTTTAAATACCTGTATTTATATAAAATATGAAAAAGAAACCTTAAAGATTTTTCCTTCGCATAAAATCGACTCTCTTAATTTCTCTCTCTCTAAAAAAATTTTCAATCGATTTTTAAATTAAATCTCGTTTCTTTGTTCTAACGTTTGTGTAGGAATGATGGATGATTATTTCACTATTGCATCGGTTTTCTCCACGAACCGTCGATCCGTTGTCACCAGAAATTCCTCGAATCATTCGTTCGTTCGTAAAAGTTTTATTTTAGGTCGCGATTTCGATCGGGTGACAGTTTAACGAACGTGTTTTCGTTCGATGCATGACGCTGCCCTATCATAAGTTTCATTTGAACAGACGTCACTCCCATGGGTAATGCATGTTTCATCGAATCGATTTCCAAGTGACGTCATGTAGGTATTAACCGCGGCTTCTTTGAATTATTAAAACCGCTTGCACACGACCAATATTCCGCTGCCTTTTATGCATTCTTTTCTACGTAAGTTCAGTACTTTGACCTATCGAGGATTATGTAGCATGACTATTTACACGGGCTTGCTTTTTATCTTATCACTCTTCAACGAAGACAAACTTTGAGAGAAGATGTAACTATATCTTTTTTATAGCCAATGTTAAAGGTCTTATCGAAATTGATAATATTATTGATCGTGTATTTATTTCTGGAAAGATCGAGTAAAAATATATTATAGTATTGTAATTTATTATCAATATTACACATTTAACGTACTTACATAATATAAATTATCAAGTTTTTTCATATAAAATGAAATATTAATTTTCTCGTCATAAGAGTCGTACAGAGAAGTATTTTTTAAGCTCCAAAGCTTAATTTAAACATCCAATATTAATACTCAATAATGATAATCCATTAATCAATATTTATACTCAATAATTAATTAAAGATTCATAAT
>NW_025224648.1:0-241 GCF_014066325.1 Apis laboriosa | reverse complement strand
TATAGCGTGTGAACCGCCTGTGCTACCGTAACCAGCGAAGATTGTGTGTAAAGAGCAATCTTTCCCGCTTGCAACGCGCACAGGAAGTCCCATGTATCTCCAGCATTTTCGGAGATACAGCCGTTTTAATGAGGCACTGTTTTAAATATTCTGAAATTACGTCTTCTTTATACGACCATAGCGTATGAACCGCTTGTGCTAGCGTAACCCGTGAAGACCCAGTGTAAAGAGGAATCTTTCC
>NW_025224647.1:0-1288 GCF_014066325.1 Apis laboriosa | reverse complement strand
CTCGAAGCACATCACATAAATTCCTTAAATTCCTCGGGATTACACGTGTTCGCATCCCCGGCCCAATTCACCTAAAACTCAGTGGAGAGATCAGCGCCACTTAACGAAGCGAGCCGTGTATATGTGTACACGTTTTCGGTGGTACGATGAGCACGTGAATCGCATTTTAACGCCGTTGCGGCCAATAGTTGGTAAGTGTTTTACCGTGTAGTTTTATGGCGCGAGTATTTCGAGCCTCTCCTCCTTAAAAAAAAAAAGAGAAAAAAAAAACACTCGAAGACGGCACACGCGTGTCCGTGAGCAATATTCACGGTAATATTCTTAGCCCGATGGAAACCCTTTCTAAGAAATCTCTCTCTCTCTCTCTCTCTCTCTCTCTCTCTCTCTCTCTCTCTCTCTCTCTCGACGAGATTTCTTCGAGATTCCTTATTTTTCCAAGCCATTTACCGCCTCGGCACGCGCGTCAAATTCTCGAATAGGTGGCGTGTAGTGCTTGTTCGTGACTTTAAATAATTTCTCGGCAAGATATTCCGATTCCGAAACCACTTTTATGGAAAAACTTGCATTGCGAAACCGTGGGCGGTTCTAACCGTGGCCGTTCTTTGCTTGCTCTTGAAAGAAAAAGTGATGGAAAGAAAAGAAGAGAATCTTATTTCGATCTTACGTAAATTTTTAGAGTTGTATACAAATTTTGACATTCTTCTTATTTCTCGACGATTTTTATCATCGATTTTATTGATATCGGAATCAAATCTATTATTCTAATTATTTCGATCGATCGATCGAACATCGAAGCGTCAAAGAAATCAAAGAAGATTCCATTTTTATGGAA
Source organism: Apis laboriosa (assembly GCF_014066325.1). Classification (NCBI taxonomy): domain Eukaryota; kingdom Metazoa; phylum Arthropoda; class Insecta; order Hymenoptera; family Apidae; genus Apis; species Apis laboriosa. The sequence goes on along the minus strand of NW_025224647.1, from coordinate 456 downwards.
AAACTTACGAAATCGTGGCCGTTCTTTGCTTGCTCTTGAAAGAAAAAGTGATGGAAAGAAAAGAAGAGAATCTTATTTCGATCTTACGTAAATTTTTAGAGTTGTATACAAATTTTGACATTCTTCTTATTTCTCGACGATTTTTATCATCGATTCCATTGATATCGGAATCAAATCTATTATTCTAATTATTTCGATCATAGAAGCGTCAGAGAAATCAAAGAAGATTCTACTTTTATGGAAAAATTTGTGTTACGAAATCGTGACCGTTCTTTGCTTGCTCTTGAAAGAAAAAGTGATGGAAAGAAGAGAAGAGAATCTTATTTCGATCTTACGTGCGTAAATTTTTAGAGCTGTATACAAATTTTGGCATTTTTGTTATCGACGATTTTGATTTTATCGTACGAATGAATGAATCTGTTGATATCAAATCTATTATTCTAATTATTTCGATCG
>NW_025224646.1:0-204 GCF_014066325.1 Apis laboriosa | reverse complement strand
TAATTATAAGAAAGTGAATGAGAGAGAGAGAAAGAGAGACAGAAAATATCTATTTTATTGTATCAGAGATACAATAACTATATTATCTATAGGAAATTGAATTAAATCTAATGAAATATTCGATATTTCACTACTCTTTGAAATAGTCAAATCCAAGAGAATTCTAAAATGGATCGGTAAAAAGATAATATCTTCATGGACATT
>NW_025224645.1:0-220 GCF_014066325.1 Apis laboriosa | reverse complement strand
AACTTTATTCGTAATTTCAATTATCAAATTTTTGATATTGGATATAAGTGGTCGTTAAATCTCGAATGCAATGACTTTCGAGTTTCTAATCGAACCTTTGAGCAATAATCTTAGACAAGATTTTATTATTATATTTTGAGCAATAAATTATCGAAGTAACTATTAAATTTTGTCCATTATTGGATACAAGGTAAATCTGAAACGAAATCGAAGCAAGGAG
>NW_025224644.1:0-441 GCF_014066325.1 Apis laboriosa | reverse complement strand
TTCGTACGACTCGATGCAGTTCTAACCTATCATTACGATTCGAGAAATAACTATTTTCGATTCTAACTTATTAACATGTTTTTCTCGTCGAATTTATCGATATCGAAAATTTTGAGAAGAATTAATTATATTTGAATCATCATCGACATTCGTATAACACATGTTCGATGTAAACGATGTTCGATTTATGAATTTCGTACGACTCGATGCAGTTCTAACCTATCGTTACGATTCGAGAAATAACTATTTTCGACTCTAACTTATTAACATGTTTTTCTCGTCGAATTTATCGAAAATTTTGAGAAGAATTAATTACATTAGAATCATCGTCGAGATTCATCTAATACACATTCGATGTAAACGATATCTCACATACGTTCGATTTATGAATTTCGTACGATTCGATGTAGTTCTAACCTATCGTTACGATTCGAGAAATAA
>NW_025224643.1:0-364 GCF_014066325.1 Apis laboriosa | reverse complement strand
ATCGATTGTGAGTGATTTAGAAGAATTCCTATGTGAAAGCTAATGAAAATATATATAAATATTTTGTGACAATTTATTATTCGTCCCTTCTTTCTATATTGTTTTGACGATACTCGATAAATAGATTTTAAAGCATCGATTGTCAGTGATTTAAAAGAATTCCTATGTGAAAGCTAATGGAAATATATATAAATATTTGGTGACTGAAACGATTTATTACTCGCCTCTTCTTTATATTGCTTTGACGATGTACAAGACGATATGTACAAGTATGAAATTTTATGACTGCAACGATCTATTATTCGCTCTTTCTTTTTATGTGATTAGATGCTTTGACGATACTCGATAAGTAGATTTTAAAGCA
>NW_025224642.1:0-386 GCF_014066325.1 Apis laboriosa | reverse complement strand
AGGTGTAGAATAATGTATTGTTAAATGGGTAAATTTTTTATCTCAAGTTAGACGGTGATCGCGAGTCGAACGACATCTTTGGTCGTTCAATAGAAATAGAAATATTATTTTCAAAGTTTTTGAGAATTGTAAGCATGGAATACGGTAATGAAATTAATTGAAGCGAAGATTAGTTTGATTTTTCGTTATTGAATGACAAAATTACTTTTATTCGTAAAGAAATTAACGATAAAGAGAGTAATGATGAACATGGAGATGAAATAAGAGGTATAAGAAGCGAAAAATAAGAATAATAGATAGTGAAAACAATGAAGTGAAGATATCGCGGAAGACACAGAAAATTCCAAATGGATAACATAGAATCGGAAAATATATCGCGAAGAATA
>NW_025224641.1:0-612 GCF_014066325.1 Apis laboriosa | reverse complement strand
CGAATAGCTACCAACTATGAAATGGTAATGTCGCTGACAACATTCAATAATGAAATCATATATATAAAATTTTAGTGAACTTTAAATTCTATAACAAAAATTAATAGGGATCTAGATCTAATTGTATTATATCGCACGCTGGACAACGTTGAAGGAGTTGAAGTCGTTGAGGGTGAAAGACAGTGAAATTAACGAAGATTCGAGATTTTAGATTCTGATACTGTTTGTGTTTTCTGCGATGTTGTTTTCGAACGGTGTTGTAATTAAACGAAGATTTGAGATTTTTAATTTTCTATTGGATTTCTACGTGTATTCTGCACTGCTGAGAATGAGGACAGCGAAATTAATAAGGATCGAAATTTTGGATCGCATGTTGGACAATGCTGAAGAGATTGAGATCGTAATGGACAACGTTGAGGAGGAGGAAGGACAGTGAGATTAACGAAAATCGGAGAATTTTAGTTCCTGAAATCGAAATTATTGTACAGAATATAATGAAGATTTGAGATTTTTAATTCCTATCGAGTACTCTGCAATGTTGAAAGCAGCGAAATTAATAAAGATCGAGATCTTATCGCACATTGAACAAAGGGTTGAATATGAACAATATTG
>NW_025224640.1:0-768 GCF_014066325.1 Apis laboriosa | reverse complement strand
AAAGAATAAAACTATTCTCCCTCTTCATAATTCAAAATTTTCATTTCAATCTTGGCCAGTTCCAACACGAACGAAAATCAAGTCATGCACTTCTTCAAAAGCTATTCATCTAATTTCGAAAACACTATACTTTCCAATGATTCTATCGAAAGCTCTCTCAAAATTCTCATTTCAATCTTGGCCAATTCCAGCACGAACGAAAATCAAATCATAGAGCACTTCTTCAAAAGCTATTCATCTAATTTCGAAAACATCATATCTTGCGATGACTCTAACGAAAGCTCTCACCATTAAAAAATAAAATTATAAAAAATATTTTTCCTTATTCTCCTTATTCTTCCTTATAATTCAAAATTTTTATTTTAAATTCGAGTTAATGGAACACGAGAAAAAATCAAATCGCAGCTCTTCGAAAGCTATCCATCTAATTTCGAAAACGCAATATTTTCCAACGACTCCATCGAAAGCTCTCACGACAGAATAAAACTATTCTCCCTCTTCATAATTCAAAATTTTCATTTCAATCTTGGCTAGTTCCAACACGAACGAAAATCAAGTCGTAGAGCACTTCTTCAAAAGCTATTCATCTAATTTCGAAAACACCATACCTTACGATGATTCGAAAGCTCTCACCATTAAAAAATAAAATTATAAAAAATATTTTCCCTTATCCTCCTTTATAATTCAAAATTTTTATTTTAAATTCGAGTTAATGGAACACGAGGAAAAATCAAATTGCAGCTCTTCGAAAGCTATCCATCTAATTTC
>NW_025224639.1:0-222 GCF_014066325.1 Apis laboriosa | reverse complement strand
TAAAGCTCGTGAAAAAAATTTTTTATCGATACTTTTTCCTCCGCCGTGTTTCCCTCGATTTTCGAATATTTTCTTTCGATCGTGAGAAAAAAATGATTCCTGTTTCTTTCTTGCGAATCTAATTGTTTTCGAAAATATTTCGATCGTTAAAATCGATCTTTTAAAGCTCGTGAAAAAAATTTTTTATCGATAATAATTTACTTCTTCGCCGTGTTTCGTCAA
>NW_025224638.1:0-261 GCF_014066325.1 Apis laboriosa | reverse complement strand
CTATACAAAATCGTACTATCTTTTATTATAAGTATATAGTATATTTTATTATAAAATATACTAAGAAACGTAAGAATACACGAATCTATTCGTAATAAATGGACTATTTATACGAAATTGTAGAACTTGAACGAGGATTTAATTTCTTTAATTATCGCAATGCTTAATGCTTTATTTTTTCTCTTTTTATGCATTCTATGGAAATTGTTTCGTGTATTTCAACTTTGCACAAATGTATAAACATACTCCATCATATAATAA
>NW_025224637.1:0-213 GCF_014066325.1 Apis laboriosa | reverse complement strand
TCCCTCTCGCAAATCGGTAATCATTGCCACTGGTTATCCACGAATAACTATTTCTTTTCTCGAATCAATATTTATTGCCGAGATGTTCGAAAATAAAATCGTAAATCATTACTTATTACTACTCATAAATATCTAGGAAGATACGATTACTTATAAAGGGTCGTAAACCTCGTTACAATCATTCCAACATCCATGCAAGTTTCGAACATCAAT